>NC_057810.1:506159546-506184180 GCF_018294505.1 Triticum aestivum | reverse complement strand
CGTGAGAGGCTGGGAGTGGCGGCGGCGGACATGTCCGGTTGCGGCCGGACGTGTCCGGTGGCGCGGAAGGGATGGATCTAGGGTTTTCATCCGCGAATTTTCGGGGGGAGGGCATATATATAGGTAGAGGGAGCTAGGAGAGTCCAAATGAGGAGCGGTTTTCGGCCACACGATCGTGATCGAACGATCGAGAGCATGGAGGGGAGTTTGCTGGGTTTTGGGCCACTTTGGAAGGGGTGTTGGGCTGCAAAGAGAAGGGGGGTTTCGGGCTGCGCGATTAACCGTTGGAGTACCAAACGACCTCCAAATGGCACGAAACTTGACAGGCGGTCTACGGGTGCTATACCAAGGCCGCTTGGCAAGACTCGGTCCATTCTGAGAAAGTTTAACACCCACTCACAACAGGAGAAAAAAGGGGAACACCGGAGGGCATAGGAGTGCCGGATCGCAGATCGGACAATGGGGAAAAAGCTCAGATGCGTGAGGCGAACACGTATGCAAAATGAAATGCACATGATGACATGATAAAATACAACACGCAAGCAAATGACATGGAAATGATGGCGAATAACTGGCAGATACCTGGCGCGTCGGATCTGGGGCGTTAGAACACTCCTCCACTAACAAGAGATCTCGTCCCGAGATCTTAGGACCGAGACGGAAGAGAAAAAGGAAGAGGAGAAACAAGAACTCAAGAGAAGAAGCAAAGAATCGAGAGCACTCGAGAAGAATAGAGGAACAACGAGAATGACGAGAATCAAATGCTCATGGAATCAGATAGACTATGAAACCACTCCGGTTAGAATGAGATAAGAAACGAATAAGACTGAAAGGATTAAGGCAGCACTCCGGATGAAAATGGAAGGAAAATAACATGAACTAGAGAGGATGGAATGATACTTGATGAAGACATGACAAAAACTCCGGAAAGAATTGAAAGAGTATTGAATGAAAAGAATTTAGAAGGATTGAATGGAGTTGTTGAGAAAAATCAACAACGAAAGGATAAGCTTGTTGTGGTCTTATAGATAACATCTCAAGATATAAGGTGATAACCGGCCACGAACGGAAAAGATAGAATAGCTGAGAGGAATGAAGAAATGCAAAACTCCACTCCAAAGAATATGGAGAATTAATTGCACTTCGAGACGCAAGAAGAAAAGATACTTGAACTCTGCCAACAAGAATCTTGATGAACTCTTGAAAGAATGAATTAATTCATAAAGAACCACCATGAAGAACTCCGGTGACAAAAAATATGATGAGATAGAATGAAGGATAAAAGAATAAGATGAGCGTTGCGATGATTTAGATGGAGGTTCCGACAAGATGACCGAGGAAATTTGAACTCCAGAAAAGAAAAGACGGGAAACACTTGGAACTAGAATTTATTCCTCAAGAACAAACTCCGAAGGAAGGGATTAATCACTTTGATGAAATAAGAATAAGATTTATTGTATGCTTATCCTTCATCAAATTAAATTGATGACAAGCAATGGATTTCACATATTACTTATTCTTCTTGAAAAAGGATTGAGAAGGGATAGCACAAAACTTGAGAATGTCTTCATGAATCACCGGTAGGATTGGAAAGAACGAATGAATTAAAATGATAATCAAGGAAAAAGAATCTGAAGGAACCATCGTAAGAATCCAAAAATGACTGACGAACGAGAATGAATCACGGAAAGAATTAGAAGAACAAATATGTTTGAGGGGATTTAGATGCAAAAGAACAAAGAGATCACGAGCTGATTAAAGAACACTTGAATGAAGCACCGGGATAATTGGATAACGGTAGCTGGAATGAGAGGACTAAGAATTCTTATGGAACGATGGCCTCCGGTGAAAAGAAATGGAAAAACAACTTCTGGCATACTCCGGATGGGTAAGAAAAGAATATCTGACAAATGGAATAATTCTCGAGGATAATAAGAAGCTAGAACCACGAATCTTCGGGAGAATGGGCAAGATTTAGAGGAAAAACTCTTCTTCGATCTTCAACTGACGATGAGAAAAACCACCAAAATTACTGAGATACTCCGGTAGAATGAAAAGCGAAGAGGTTGAGCCAACAATGAAATGATTTTGGAAGTGATCTTGACAAGGCATGTGACTGATGAAATCCATTCTTACGTCACACTTGAAAAGAATTTAAGAATAACTCCGGGAAATTACAAGAGTCAGGTAAGATCCTGGGAAAAAAACCTGTGGGTTAAGGCCCACTGAAGAGAAAAAACACCGTTGGAAAGGGATGTTGAACAGATAGATAATGCACCGGAACAATTGAAATATTTGAATGAGGTGACAACCTCGAATTAACTCGGACACAAACAAATCTCCTGAGATGTCTTGAACACTCCGGAAGGATAAACTGGCGAGAGGCGAACGAGCAGGGAAGGCACTTGAGCTGAGGGAAAGAATATAATCACTATCGAAAATGGAATTGAATCCACCGGAGAAGAAAAGAGATGAAGAATGACGAACGAGACGAGAATTCACCGGTTGAAATAATTGAGGGAAGACTGAAGAGGCTCCGTACGAATGAAATTGATGGTCGAAAGAGGCTCCGGCTTCGGGAAGAAGAGGGTGGGAGGGCGGGAAAACAAAGGCAACCTGGAAGGGGATATCGACGAATATCTTGAAGGGAAAACACCGGTTGAAATCATTGAGGAAAGAAAACAAAGACTTCACACGAGTAGGATGGATACTCGATTACGGACTCCGATTCCGAGAAGAAGAAGGGTGGGCGGGTGGGAAAATAAGACAACTGAGGATAGAACTCAAAGATGAAGAGGCTCGAGTCGACTTGACGAGAAATGCACCGGATGAAAAGAGCTGAGAAACAACGATCGGAAAACCAACTGCGTGAACCTAAAGAAAAATTTGAAGGGGAAGAGGAGTAATTCAAAACACCTACGTCAAGATTCCTTACCAGAGCGACGAAGGGGCTGAGGAGTAAAAAGAATTCCTACTCTCCGATATAACTATACTCTAAAAATAGTTTTCTTCTAGACTCGACATCGGCCAGACTACACGATCAATCAAGGGGGCTCCTAGGGTCGGTCGAGGCTCTGATACCAACTTGTCATGCCCAATATGCGACCCTATCCAAAAGGAACTCGAAGGTCCCACCAAGGATAGACCCGCATATTGAAACGCTTTTGCAAGGTGGATATCATTACATCAACATTACATAATAGATGGTAAGGGAGTTCCGGACTAGGGGGTGTCCGGATAGCCGAACTATCATCATCGGCCGGACTCCAAGACTATGAAGATACAAGATTGAAGACTTCGTCCCGTGTCCGGATGGGACTTTCCTTGGCATGGAAGGCAAGCTTGGCGATACGGATATGTAGATCTCCTACCATTGTAACTGACTCTGTGTAACCCTAGCCCTCTCCGGTGTCTATATAAACCGGATGGCTTTAGTCCTTAGGACGAACAACAATCATACCATAGGCTAGCTTCTAGGGTTTAGCCTCCTTGATCTCGTGGTAGATCCACTCTTGTAACACACATCATCAATATTAATCAAGCAGGACGTAGGGTTTTACCTCCATCGAGAGGGCCCAAACCTGGGTAAAACATCGTGTCCCTTGTCTCCTGTTACCATCCGCCTAGACGCACAGTTCGGGACCCCCTACCCGAGATCCGCCGGTTTTGACACCGACATTGGTGCTTTCATTGAGAGTTCCTCTGTGTCGTCACCGATAGGCTCGATGGCTTCTTCGACCGTCATCAACAACGTAGTACAGGGTGAGACCTTTCTCCCCGGACAGATCTTCGTATTCGGTGGCTTTGCACTGCGGGCCAATTCCCTTGGCCATTTGGAGCAGATCGAAAGCTACGCCCCTGGCCGTCAGGTCAGATTTGGAAGTTTGAACTTCACGGCTGACATCCGCGGGGACTTGATCCTCGATGGATTCGAGCCACAGCCGAGCGTGCCGCACTGTCAAGGCGAGCATGATTTAGCTCTGCAGCCGGACAGTACCCTGGAGGCCGCACTCGAACTCGCTCCGATCTTCAATTCGGAGCCGGCTGCGCAGATCGAGGACGGATGGCTAGACACCGCCTCGAGGGCTGCAACCTCTACGGCGATAGAGCCGAACACTGACCTTGTCCCTCATAAAGCTCGTGACTCCGAGGCGCCGGACTCCTTGCTGGACTCCGAACCTCCCGCGTCCCCTCCGATCGAATCCTATTGGGCGCCGATCATGGAGTTCACCGCAGCGGACATCTTTCAACACTCACCTTTTGGCGACATCTTGAGTTCGCTAAAACGTCTCTCGTTATCAGGAGAGCCCTGGCCGGACTGCGGTCAGGACGGTTGGGATGCGGACGACGAAGAAATTCAAAGCCCACCCACCACCCACTTGGTAGCCGCTGTTGACGATCTAACCGACATGCTAGACTACGACTCTGAAGACATCTGACGGTATGGACGATGATGCCGGAGACGAACAAGAACCAGCGACTATCGGGCACTGGAAAGCCACCTCATCATATGACATATACATGGTGGATATCCCAAAGGATGGGAATGGCGAAGGAACAGAGGAGGATGACCCCTCCAAGAAACAGTCCAAGCGCCGGCGTCAGCGGCGCCGCTCTAAATCCCGCCACGGCAAGAATGAAGATTCCGGCACCGGAGATAACAATACATCGGACAGTGCCGAAGACAACCCACTCCAGCAAGATCCAGCGCAGGAGGATGGAGACGCCAGCCCTCATGAGAGAGCGGCAGAAGAAGAGGTAGAGGATTATATGCCTCCCTCCGGAAATGAAGCAAGCCTCAACGACGATGAATTCGTCGTGCCTGAGGATCCCGTCGAACAAGAGCGTTTTAAACGCAGGCTTATGGCCACGGCAAACAGCCTCAAGAAAAAGCAGCAACAGCTTAGAGCTGATCAAGATCTGCTAGCCGACAGATGGACTGAAGTCCTCGCGGCCGAAGAGCATGAGCTCAAACGCCCCTCCAAAAGCTACCCTAAAAACGCAAGCTGCTCCCCCGCTTAGAGGAGGAAGCGTATGAACCCGCATCACCAGGAGACAATACGGCTGACCAACCACCCCGTGGTCGCGACAAAGAGGCCTCTAGGCCCTTCAATAGACCTGTACCCCGGCATCGCTCGAAAAGCACAAGGCCACAGGGGAATGCTCCGGACTTGCGAGATATATTGGAGGATAAGGCAAGACAATCAAGATCGATCTACGGATCGCGTGGGCACCCCACGGTACGTGACGACAACCGTTGCGCCGGACACAGTAAGTCCGGCCGGGCCGAACAGAACAGACAAAGCTCTTCTGAGCTCCGTCGTGATATCGCCCAGTACAGAGGCGCCGCACACCCACTATGCTTCACAGATGAAGTAATGGATCATCAAATCCCCGAAGGGTTTAAACCCGTGAATATCGAATCTTACGATGGCACAACAGACCCCGCGGTTTGGATCGAAGACTATCTTCTTCACATCCACATGGCCCGCGGTGACGATCTTCACGCCATCAAATATCTCCCCCTCAAGCTTAAAGGACCAGCCCGGCATTGGCTTAACAGCCTGCCAGCAGAGTCAATTGGGAGTTGGGAAGACCTGGAAGCCGCATTCCTCGATAACTTCCAAGGCACGTATGTGCGACCACCAGACGCTGATGACCTAAGCCACATAATTCAGCAGCCAGACGAATCGGCCAGACAATTCTGGACACGGTTCTTAACCAAGAAAAACCAAATCGTCGACTGTCCGGATGCGGAGGCTCTCGCAGCCTTCAAGCATAACATCCGCACGAGTGGCTTGCCCGGCACCTGGGACAGGAAAAGCCGAAATCCATGGAAGCCCTTACATCACTCATGACCCACTTTTGCGCGGGTGAGGACAGCTGGCTAGCACGCAGCAACAACCTTAGCAAAAATTCTAGCAGTCCGGATTTCAAGGACCGGAATGGTAGGTCGCGTCGTAACAAAAGCAAACGCCACATCAACGGCAACAATAGTGAAGATACGGCAGTCAATGCCGGATTCAGATGCTCTAAACCCGGTCAGCGGAAAAGCCATTCAAAAGAACTGCTCTGGGTCCGTCCAATTTGGACCGAATACTCGACCGCTTGTGCCAGATACACGGCACCCCCGAAAAGCCAGCTAACTACACCAATAGGGACTGTTGGGTATTCAAGCAGGCAGGCAAGTTAATTGCCGAAAACAATGACAAGGGGCTGCATAGCAATGACGAGGAAGAGACCCGACCGCCGAACAATAGAGGACAGAAGGGTTTCCCCCCACAGGTGTGGACGGTGAACATGATATACGCAACGCACATACCCAAAAGGGAGCGGAAGCGTGCACTCAGGGATGTATACGCGATGGAGCCAGTCGCCCCGAAGTTCAATCCATGGTCCTCCTGCCCGATCACCTTTGACCGAAGGGACCACCCCACCAGCTGTTGGAAATATGCCCTAGAGGCAATAATAAAAGTATTATTATTATATTTCCTTGTTCATGATAATTGTCTTTTATTCATGCTATAACTGTATTATCCGGAAATCGTAATACACGTGTGAATACATAGACCACAATATGTCCCTAGTGAGCCTCTAGTTGACTAGCTCGTTGTGATCAACAGATAGTCATGGTTTCCTGGCTATGGACATTGGATGTCGTTGATAACGGGATCACATCATTAGGAGAATGATGTGATGGACAAGACCCAATCCTAAGACTAGCACAAAAGATCGTGTAGTTCATTTGCTAGAGCTTTGCCAATGTCAAGTATCTCTTCCTTTGACCATGAGATCGTGTAACTCCTGGATACCGTAGGAGTGCTTTGGATGTATCAAACGTCACAACGTAACTGGGTGACTATAAAGGTGCACTACAGGTATCTCCGAAAGTATCTATTGTTTTATGCGGATCGAGACTGGGATTTGTCACTCCGTGTAAACGGAGAGGTATCTCTGGGCCCACTCGGTAGGACATCATCATATGCGCAATGTGACCAAGGAGTTGATCACGGGATGATGTGTTACGGAACGAGTAAAGTGACTTGCCGGTAACGAGATTGAACAAGGTATCGGTATACCGACGATCGAATCTCAGGCAAGTAAAATACCGCTAGACAAAGGGAATTGTATACGGGATCGATTGAGTCCTTGACATCGTGGTTCATCCGATGAGATCATCGTGGAACATGTGGGAGCCAACATGGGTATCCAGATCCCGCTATTGGTTATTGACCGGAGAACGTCTCGGTCATGTCTGCATGTCTCCCGAACCCGTAGGGTCTACACACTTAAGGTTCGATGACGCTAGGGTTATAAAGGAAGCTTGTATGTGGTTACCGAATGTTGTTCGGAGTCCCGGATGAGATCCCGGACATCACGAGGAGTTCTGGAATGGTCCGGAGGTAAAGATTTATATATAGGAAGTCCTGTTTCGGCCATCGGGACAAGTTTCGGGGTCATCGGTATTGTACCGGGACCACCGGAAGGGTCCCGGGGGCCCACCGGGTGGGGCCACCTGCCCAGGGAGGCCACATGGGCTGTAGGGTGTGCGCCTTGGCCTACATGGGCCAAGGGCACCAGCCCCAAGAGGCCCATGCGCCTGGGGAAACCCTAAAGGAAGAGTCCCAGCAGGGGAAGGCACCTCCTAGGTGCCTTGGGGGGGGAGGACTCCTCCCCTGGCCGCCGCCCCCTTGGAGATTGGATCTCCTAGGGGCTGGCGCACCCCCCCCTTGGGATCCCTATATATAGTGGGGTAGGAGGGCCTCCCAAACATACCTTATGCCTTTGGTGCAGCCCCTCCCTCTCTCCCAAGTTCTCCTCCTCTTCTCCCATGGTGCTTGGCGAAGCCCTGCGGGATTGCCACGCTCCTCCACCACCACCACGCCGTTGTGCTGCTGTTGGATGGAGTCTTCCTCAACCTCTCCCTCTCTCCTTGCTGGATCAAGGCGTGGGAGACGTCACCGGGCTGTACGTGTGTTGAACGCGGAGGTGCCGTCCGTTCGGCACTTGATCATCGGTGATCTGAATCACGACGAGTACGACTCCATCATCCCCGTTCACTTGAACGCTTCCGCTTAGCGATCTATAAGGGTATGTAGATGCACTCCCCTTTCTACTCGTTGCTGGTCTCTCCATAGATAGATCTTGGTGTTACGTAGGAAAATTTTGAATTTCTGCTACGTTCCCCAACAGTGGCATCATGAGCTAGGTCTATTGCGTAGATTCTTTGCACGAGTAGAACACAAAGTAGTTGTGGGCGTTTATGTTGTTCAATATGCTTACCGTTACTAGTCCAATCTTGTTTCGACGGTATTGTGGGATGAAGCGGCCCGGACCGACCTTACACGTACTCTTACGTGAGACAGGTTCCACCGATTGACATGCACTTGGTGCATAAGGTGGCTAGCGGGTGCCAGTCTCTCCCACTTTAGTCGGAACGGATTCGATGAAAAGGGTCCTTATGAAGGGTAAATAGCAATTGGCATATCACGTTGTGGTCTTGCGTAGGTAAGAAACGTTCTTGCTAGAAACCCATAGCAGCCACGTAAAACATGCAACAACAATTAGAGGACGTCTAACTTGTTTTTGCAGGGTATGCTATGTGATGTGATATGGCCAAAAGGATGTGATGAATGATATATGTGATGTATGAGATTGATCATGTTCTTGTAATAGGATTCATGACTTGCATGTCGATGAGTATGACAACCGGCAGGAGCCATAGGAGTTGTCTTAATTTATTGTATGACATGCGTGTCATTGAAGAACGCCATGTAAACTACTTTACTTTATTGCTAAACGCGTTAGTCATAGAAGTAGAAGTAGTCATTGGCGTGACAACTTCATGAATACACGATGATGGAGATCATGATGATGGAGATCATGGTGTCAAGCCGGTGACAAGATGATCATGGAGCCCCGAAGATGAAGATCAAAGGAGCTATATGATATTGGCCATATCATGTTACTACTCTATTTGATTGCATGTGATGTTTATCATGTTTATGCATCTTGTTTGCTTAGAACGACGGTAGTAAATAAGATGATCCCTTACAAAATTTCAAGAAGTGTTCTCCCCTAACTGTGCACCGTTGCTACAGTTCGTCGCTTCTAAGCACCACGTGATGATCGGGTGTGATGGATTCTTACGTTCACATACAACGGGTGTAAGACAGTTTTACACAACGAAAACACTTAGGGTTAACTTGACGAGCCTAGCATGTGCAGACATGGCCTCGGAACACGGAGACCGAAAGGTCGAGCATGAGTCGTATAGTAGATACGATCAACATGAAGATGTTCACCGATGATGACTAGTCCGTCTCACGTGATGATCGGACACGGCCTAGTTGACTCGGATCATGTGATCACTTAGATGACCGAGGGATGTCTATCTGAGTGGGAGTTCATAAGATGAACTTAATTATCCTGAACATAGTCAAAAGGATTTTGCAAATTATGTCGTAGCTCGCGCTTTAGTTCTACTGTTTAAGATATGTTCCTAGAGAAAATATAGTTTGAAAGTAGAAAGCTTATGTCCTTAATGCACTGCTCAGTGTGTTGAACCTCGAACGTTGTCTGTGGATGTTGCGAACATCTGACATACACATTTTGATAACTACGTGATAGTTCAGTTAAACGGTTTAGAATTGAGGCACCAAAGATGTTTTTGAAGCATCGCGAAACATATGAGATGTTTTGAGGGCTGAAATTGGGATTTCAGGCTCGTGCCCATGTCAAGAGGTATAAGACCTCCGACGATTTTCTTAGCCTGCAAACTAAGGGAGAAAAGCTCAATCGTTGAGCTTGTGCTCAGATTGTCTGAGTGCAACAATCACTTGAATCGAGTGGGAGTTGATCTTCCAGATGAGATAGTGATGTTTCCCCAAAGTCATTGCCACCAAGCTGCTAGAGCTTCGTGATGAACTATAACATATCAAGGATAGAGATGATGATCCTTGAGGTATTCGCGATGTTTGACACCACAAAAGTAGAAATCAAGAAGGAGCATCAATCGTTGATGGTCAGTGAGACCACTAGTTTCAAGAAGGGCAAGGGAACAAAGGGATACTTCATGAAACGGCAATTTAGCTGCTGCTCTAGTGAAGAAACCCAAGGTTGAACCCAAACCCGAGACTAAGTGCTTCTGTAATAAAGGGAACAACCACTGGAGCAGAATTACCCTAGATACTTGGTAGATGAGAAGGCTGGCAAGGTCGATAGAAGTATATTGGATATACATTATGTTAATGTGTACTTTACTAGTACTCCTAGTAGCACCAGGGTATTAGATACCGGTTCGGTTGCTAAGTGTTAGTAACTCGAAATAAAAGCTACGGAATAAAACGGAGACTAGCTAAAGGTGAGCTGACGATATGTGTTGGAAGTGTTTCCAAGTTTGATGTGATCTAACATCGCACGCTCCCTCTACCATCAAGATTAGTATTAAACCTGAATAAGTGCTCTTGCACCTAAAGGAATGGTTTATTGAATTTTGATCGTAGGGATACACATTTTCATGCCAAAAGATATAAGATAGTAATGATAGTACCACTTACTTGTGGCACTGCCATGTAAGTCATAATGGTATAAAACGCATGAAGAAGATCCATGTTGATGGATCTTTGGACTCACTCGTTTTAGAAAAGTTTGAGACATGCGAACCATGTCTATTGGTGTATACGCATGAAGAAACTCCATACAGATGGATCGTTTGGACTCACTTGATTTTGAATCACTTGAGATATGCAAATCATACCACATGGACAAGATGACTGAAAAGCCTCACTTTTAGTAAAGTGGAACAAGATAGCAACTCGTTGGAAGTAACACATTTTGATGTGTGCAGTCCAATGAGTGCTGAGGCATGCAGTGAATATTGTTATGTTCTTACTTCACAGATGATTTGAGTAGATGTTGAGTATATTTACTTGATGAATCACGAGTCTGAATTATTGAAAGGTTCAAGTAATTTCAGTGTGAAGTTGGAAGATCGTCGTGATAAGAGGATAAAAATATCTATGATATGATCATAGAGATGAATATCTGAGTTACGAGTTTTGGCACACAATTAAGACATTGTGGAAATTGTTCCGCAATTAATACCGCCTGGAACACCATAGTGTGATGGTGTGTCCGAACATCATAGTTGCACCCTATTGGATATGGTGCGTACCATGATGTCTCTTATCGAATTACCACTATCGTTCATGGGTTAGGCATTAGAGACAACCACATTCACTTTAAATAGGGCACCACGTAATTCCGATGAGATGACACCGTATGAATTATGGTTTAGAGAAACCTAAGTTGTCGTTTCTTAAAAGTTTGGGGCTGCGACGCTTATATGAAAAAGTTTCAGGTTGATAAGCTCGAACCCAAAGCGGATAAAATGCATCTTCATAGGAAACCCAAAACAGTTGGGTATACCTCCTAATTCAGATCCGAAAGCAATATGAATTGTTTCTAGAATCGGGTCCTTTCTCGAGGAAAGGTTTCTCTCGAAAGAGTTGAGTGGGAGGATGGTGGAGACTTGATGAGGTTATTGAACCGTCTCTTCAACTAGTGTGTGGCAGGGCACAGGAAGTTGTTCCTATGGCACCTACACCAATTGAAGTGGAAGCTTATGATATTGATCATGAAACTTCGGATCAAGTCACTACCAAACCTCGTGGGATGACAAGGATGCGTACTACTTCAGAGTGGTACGTAATCCTGTCTTGGAAGTCATGTTGCTGGACAACAATGAACCTACGAGCTATGGAGAAGCGATGGTGGGCCCGGATTCCGATAAATGGCTCGAGGCCATAAAATCCGAGAACGGATCCATGGACTTTGGTGGACTTGCCCGATGATCGGCAAGCCATTAAGATAAATGGATCTTTAAGAAGAAGACGGACGTGGATGGTAATGTCACCGTCCATGAAGCTCGACTTGTGGCGAAAAGTTTTTCACAAGTTCAAGGAGTTGACTACGATGAGATTTTCTCATCCGTAGCGATGCTTAAAGTCCGTCGGAATCATGTTAGCATTAGCTGCATTTATGAAATCTGGCAGATGGATGTCAAGACAAGTTTCCTTACTAGTTTTCGTAAGGAAAGGTTGTATGCAATACAATCAGAAAAGTTTTGTCGATCCTAAGGATGCTAAAAGGTATGCTAGCTCCAGCGATCCTTCTAAGGACTGGAGTAAGCATCTCGGAGTTGGAATGTATGCTTTGATGATGATCAAAGATTTTGGGTTTGTACAAAGTTTATGAGAAACTTGTATTTCCAAAGAAGTGAGTGGGAGCACTATAGAATTTCTGATGAGTATATGTTGTTGACATATTGTTGATCAGAAATGACGTAGAATTTCTGGAAAGCATATAGGGTTATTTTGAAAGTGTTTTTCAATGGAAAGCCTGGATTAAGCTGCTTGAGCATTGAGCATCAAGATCTATAAGGATAGATCAAAACGCTTAATGGTACTTTCAAATGAGCACATACCTTGACATGATCTTGAAGGTGTTCAAGATGGACCAGTCAAAGAAGGAGTTCTTGCCTGAGTTGTAAGGTACGAAGCTAAGACTTAAAGCTCGACCACGGCAGAATAGAGAGAAAGGACGAAGGTCGTCCCCTATACTTAAGACGTAGGCTCTTCAGTATGCTATGCTGTGTACCACACCTGAAGTGTGCCTTGCCATGAGTCAGTCAAGGGGTACAAGAGTGATCCAAGAATGGCTCACAGGACAGCGGTCAAAGTTATCCTTAGTAACTAGTGGACTAAGGAATTTTCTCGATTATGGAGGTGGTAAAAGAGTTCGTCATAAAGGTTACGACGATGCAAGCTTGACACCTATCCGGATAGCTCTGAGTAGAGAGACCGGATACATATAACGGAGCAATAATTTAGAATAGCTCCAAGTAGAACAGTTGTTTGGAATAGCTCCAAATAGAGCGTGGTAGCTGCATCTAGGAGATGACATAGAGATTTGTAAAGCACACACGGATCTGAAAGGTTCAGACCCGTTGACTAAAACCTCTCTCACAAGCAACATGATCAAACCTAAAACTCATTGAGTATTAATCACATAGTGATGTGAACTAGACTGCTGATTCTAGTAAACTCTTGGGTATTAGTCACATGGCGATGTGACCTGTGAGTGTTAATCACATGGCGATGTGAACTAGATTATTGACTCTAGTGCAAGTGGGAGACTGTTGGAAATATGCCCTAGAGGCAATAATAAAAGTATTATTATTATATTTCCTTGTTCATGATAATTGTCTTTTATTCATGCTATAACTGTATTATCCGGAAATCGTAATACACGTGTGAATACATAGACCACAATATGTCCCTAGTGAGCCTCTAGTTGACTAGCTCGTTGTGATCAACAGATAGTCATGGTTTCCTGGCTATGGACATTGGATGTCGTTGATAACGGGATCACATCATTAGGAGAATGATGTGATGGACAAGACCCAATCCTAAGACTAGCACAAAAGATCGTGTAGTTCATTTGCTAGAGCTTTGCCAATGTCAAGTATCTCTTCCTTTGACCATGAGATCGTGTAACTCCTGGATACCGTAGGAATGCTTTGGGTGTATCAAACGTCACAACGTAACTGGGTGACTATAAAGGTGCACTACAGGTATCTCCGAAAGTATCTATTGTTTTATGCGGATCGAGACTGGGATTTGTCACTCCGTGTAAACGGAGAGGTATCTCTGGGCCCACTCGGTAGGACATCATCATATGCGCAATGTGACCAAGGAGTTGATCACGGGATGATGTGTTACGGAACGAGTAAAGTGACTTGCCGGTAACGAGATTGAACAAGGTATCGGTATACCGACGATCGAATCTCGGGCAAGTAAAATACCGCTAGACAAAGGGAATTGTATACGGGATCGATTGAGTCCTTGACATCGTGGTTCATCCGATGAGATCATCGTGGAACATGTGGGAGCCAACATGGGTATCCAGATCCCGCTGTTGGTTATTGACCGGAGAACGTCTCGGTCATGTCTGCATGTCTCCCGAACCCGTAGGATCTACACACTTAAGGTTCGATGACGCTAGGGTTATAAAGGAAGCTTGTATGTGGTTACCGAATGTTGTTCGGAGTCCCGGATGAGATCCCGGACGTCACGAGGAGTTCCGGAATGGTCCGGAGGTAAAGATTTATATATAGGAAGTCCTGTTTCGGCCATCGGGACAAGTTTCGGGGTCATCGGTATTGTACCGGGACCACCGGAAGGGTCCCGGGGGCCCACCGGGTGGGGCCACCTGCCCCGGGAGGCCACATGGGCTGTAGGGGGTGCGCCTTGGCCTACATGGGCCAAGGGCACCAGCCCCAAGAGGCCCATGCGCCTAGGGAAACCCTAAAGGAAGAGTCCCAGCAGGGGAAGGCACCTCCTAGGTGCCTTGGGGGGGGAGGACTCCTCCCCTGGCCGCCGCCCCCTTGGAGATTGGATCTCCTAGGGGCTGGCGCACCCCCCCCCCTTGGGATCCCTATATATAGTGGGGTAGGAGGGCCTCCCAAACATACCTTATGCCTTTGGTGCAGCCCCTCCCTCTCTCCCAAGTTCTCCTCCTCTTCTCCCATGGTGCTTGGCGAAGCCCTGCGGGATTGCCACGCTCCTCCACCACCACCACGCCGTTGTGCTGCTGTTGGATGGAGTCTTCCTCAACCTCTCCCTCTCTCCTTGCTGGATCAAGGCGTGGGAGACGTCACCGGGCTGTACGTGTGTTGAACGCGGAGGTGTCGTCCATTCGGCACTTGATCATCGGTGATCTGAATCACGACGAGTACGACTCCATCATCCCCGTTCACTTGAACGCTTCCGCTTAGCGATCTACAAGGGTATGTAGATGCACTCCCCTTTCTACTCGTTGCTGGTCTCTCCATAGATAGATCTTGGTGTTACGTAGGAAAATTTTGAATTTCTGCTACGTTCCCCAACACCAGCATCCGCCACGGCGGATTCGCTGCATTGGTCCTAGACCCAATCGTCGATGGATTTCACCTCACCAGAGTCCTGATGGACGGTGGCAGCAGCCTGAACCTGCTTTATCAGGATACAGTGCGCAAAATGGGCATAGACCCCTCAAGGATTAAACCTACCAAGACGACCTTTAAAGGCGTCATACCAGGTGTAGAAGCCAATTGTACAGGCTCAGTTACACTGGAAGTGGTCTTCGGATCCCCGGATAACTTCCGCAGCGAGGAGTTAATCTTCGACATAGTCCCGTTCCGCAGCGGCTATCATGCCTTGCTCGGACGTACCGCATTTGCAAAGTTCAACGCGGTGCCGCACTATGCATACCTCAAGCTCAAGATGCCAGGCCCTAGAGGAGTCATCACGGTCAACGGAAACACTGAACGTTCTATCCGAACGGAGGAACATACAGCAGCTCTCGCGGCAGAAGTACAATGCAGCCTCTTAAGGCAATTCTCGAGTCTGGCCGTTAAGCGGCCGGACATAGCTAAGCGTGCCCGGAGTAACCTACAACAAGACCACCTGGCACGTTCCGAGCACGCGTAGCAGTGCGGCCCCAACCCCAGCCCCTGCAAAACGTCCAAACAGGTCCTTCGCGTACACCATTACACTCTGAAGATACCATGGGCATGGGGAGAGGGGCACGACCACAATAAGCCCAGACTGTGGCTCAACCACACCAGGGGCTCTCAAGTGTGTCGTTCTTTTTTCTTTTTACCTTTTATTTTTTACCTATAGGACTCCGTTCGTCAGAGGCCCTGTCTGGCAGCAGACCTGCCGAACTCACTATGCAACAGCCAGGGAAGGACCAAAGGCTACAACGAATATACAGGTGGTCTCCATTACGAGCATTTTTATACACCAGTCTGCAGCCTACCCCTGGAGGGGGACATGTTTAATAGTCCCATCCCTTGCTTATCGCACTATTTGTATCGTTCTGCATTCATAGCAGCACTTATTGAATAAAACAATGCAGCACCTTTTTGCTTATAACTGCATTTCTTTTTCATACATATGTTTATTTACGACATGTCGCATCCGTACACTTTGGTACGGTTAAAACGCACCAGGGGCTTATGGTTCCCGCATCATGGTGTGACAAGTCCGAACACTTTCACAAGTGCGGCACCCCGAACTTATAGCATTATATGCATCGGCTCCGAATCATGTCTTGGGTCAATAGTTGGGTTTGCCCGGCTCCCATATTTTGGTACCTTACGTTCCGTTGTATCGTCTAAGGTAGCACTGGGAGAACCACTGCGATTGCGCCCCAGTTGAGCTGGGTTAACGCCTCAGTGGAGAAACCTAAAACTGACCGTCATGATGAGGTGAGAGCCGGTCGCTGTTCGAGAGGTTTGTGCGAGTCCTTAAAGACTTATGCCGCTTAGAGCGAGGAACCGGATCTTGTCCGGCGCAGGCGTGGATAGCGCCCCAAATTCGGCCTTCCAAAGACTAGGGGCTTCGCCGAAATTTAAAATTATAGAATTCTATGGCTAAGTGAGAGTGTTCAAGCATTATAAGTCCGGTTGCCTTGTTCGCTGCGTTGAGCGCCTCCCTAGATGGACCCAAAAATGGGAACAAGAGTGCTCAAGTTTATCCCGAACACCCCAGCACTCGTGGCATGGGGGCTGAAGCCGACGACTTGCCATCTCTCAGATTTGATAAACAGCCGCACAGAAGGTAATATTTTAAATTAACAAGCGTTGCTTAGCACATATGAACTAAGTTTTCAGCGCACAGGATAACAAAATGCGATTCTACTCAAAAAATACATCTTTGGAGCACTCCCCCGCAATAGTGCGGGCGCCCTTCATCACACTCTTATAATACATCTCGGGCTTGCGATGCTCCTTGCCCTCTGGTGGTGGGTCCGTCACAAGCTTCTCGGCATCCATCTTGCCCCAGTGCACCTTCGCACGGGCAAGGGCCCGACGGGCACCCTCAATACAGGCGGAGTGCTTGATGACTTCAACCCGCGGGCACGCATCCACCAGCCGCCGCACCAAGCCGAAGTAGCTCCCAGACATGGCCTCCTTAGGCCACAGCTGAACTATGAGGCCCTTAATGGCCTGTTCGGCCGCCTTGTGGAGCTCGACCAGCTGCTTCAGCTGGTCGCTAAGGGGCACCGGATGTCCGGCCTCAGCATACTGAGACCAGAAGACCTTCTCCGTCGAGCTCCCCTCCTCGGCCCGGTAGAATGCGGCAGCATCGGACACGCTGCGAGGAAGATCTGCGAACGCTCCTAGAGAGCTTCGAATTCGGGTAAGCAACAGGTAATTAACACTCACATGCTTACTTTGCATGAAAAATGCCTTACCCGCTGCTATTTTCTTCACCACCTCAATCCCCTGGAGGGCCTTGTAGGCTTCGGCCTTCGCGGCTTTGGCACTCTCAAGAGCCGTTGCAAGCTCAGACTCTCGAGTCTTCGAGTCACGCTCCAGGCTCTCATGTTTTCTCACGAGATCCTGGAGCTCTTGCTGTACCTCCGCCACTCGCGCCTCCTGTTTCTCTCGCTCGGTGCGCTCTGCGGCCGCATTTCGTTCGGTTGCGGCCACCGCCTCTTTCAGGGTCGCCACCTCGTTAGTGGCCCCTGCAATACCCGCGTTATCCTTGTCATTCTTTTTGCAACCAAAATCCTTTTCTATAAGGTACAATTTTAGTAAGGTGTTACTCACCTTCCTTATCCTCGAGCTGCTTCTTGGCACGGCCGAGCTCGTTCTCGGACCGCTCGAGTTTTTCCTTTAAAGTATTGACCTCCGCAGTCAGTGCGGCAGAGGTCAGCAGCGCAGCCTGCAATCCCATATTGACATATTTTTTAGGACTCCTGCGTATATCTTTTTAGATCCTCAGTCCGGCTTTTCTTTTCGAACACCGAACCGAGCATCAGGGGCAACTGTCTATGCGGTACCATTTTATGCATATTGAAATTCTTACCTCAAAGCCTGTTAGAAGGCTCCTGCAGGCTTCGGTCAGCCCGCTCTTGGCGAGCTGTACCTTCTGAATCACTGCACTCATAACAGTGCGGTGTTCCTCTTCGATGGAGGCGCCGTTGAGCGCCTCCAGCAAATTATCTAGCACCTCCGGTTGGACGGAGGAAGCCGGCGTCACGGTCTTGCCCTTCTTACGAAGGGGTCGCCCGCCGGACTCCGGAGCCACTGTGGGTTCCGGGGCTGAGTCCGGTGCAAAGTCCGGGAGGTTGTCCTGTGACACCTCCGGGGCCTCCGCCTCCTGGTGGGTCCCTTCCCGGGATCCCACCTCGGCATCATCCGCGGCGCGGGGGGTGGAGGCAGTCGGAAGGGAATCCATATCCGACGCACCTAAGGACCCGCTCGACGAAGCGGGAAGATCATCCTTGGGCGGACTGCAGGGTTGTATGCGGCATTAAAAAGACGTTATGTGGCGAAAAGGAAAAACCTTGAAGTTATTCGGGAGTCCGGATACTTACGATCTCGCCAGGGGCTTGGACCTTGGAGGCCAGTCCTTGTCGTCGTCGCTGGCGTTGGCGGAGCAGTCCGAGGGAAGGAGTTTTTCCCTTCTTGGACCCCTCGGCCTCCCTTGTTGGGGAGGCCTTCCTTTTCTTTCCTCCCCCCGCTGGGGGAGAGGCTTCCTTCTTCTCCTCCTCGCCTTGGTGGGAGGAGTCGGCCTCGGATTCATCATCCGATAGCACCTGAAAACGGGAACTCTTCCGAGTCCCCATGGCCTTCTTCTTGGCCTTCTTCTCCGGCACCACATGGGGTGCCGGAGCCAGCAGCCCCATTAGGCGGGCGTCCGCTGGGGCCTCTGGCAATGGGGCTGGACAGATAGTCCGTTCGGCCTTCGCCAGCCATTCCTGACAAAGGTAAAGGGAGTTTAGATCCCGCATAGAGTCAAACAATGGAAAACAAGCGGTGAAATCACCCTACCTCGTCAGCTGGATGCTACGAGCGGAATCCGCGATCTTCGGTAGCAGATGCGGGAGCTTCGGCACCCTTGAACAGCACCTTCCAGACATCTTTGTACGTAGTGTCGAAGAGCCCGCTCAGGGTCTGGTGCTGCGCCGGATCAAACTCCCACATGTTGAAGCCCCGTCGTTGGCACGGGAGAATCCGGCGGATGAGCATGACCTGGACTACGTTGACAAGCTTGAGCTTCTTGTCCACAGCTTCTGGATACAGGCCTGGAGTTCGGTCAACTCCTCCGAATCCCCCCAGATCCGGCCGCTCTCTTTCCAGGAGGTGAGCCGTTTAGGGATGCCGGATCTGAATTCGGGGGCCGCTGCCCAATCAGGGTCACGCGGCTCGGTGATGTAGAACCACCCCGATTGCCACCCCTTGATGGTTTCTACGAAAGTGCCCTCCATCCACGTAACGTGGGACATCCTGCCCACCATGGCGCCTCCGCACTCCGCTTGGCTGCCCTTCACAACCTTCGTCTTGACACTGAAGGTCTTGAGACACAAGCCGAAGTGGGGATGGATGCAGAGGAAGGCCTCGCACACGACGATAAACGCCGAGATGTTGAGGATGAAATTCGGGGCCAGATCATGGAAATCTAGGCCGTAGTAGAACATGAGCCCCCGGACAAAGGGATGAAGTGGGAAGCCCAGTCCGGGGAGGAAATGGGGAAGAAATACTACCCTCTCATGGGGCCTGGGGGTGGGGATGAGCTCTCCCTCGTCGGGGAGCCGATGCGCGATGTCGCTGGACAAGTATCCGGCGACGCGCAGCTTCTGGATCTGCCCCTCCGTGACGGAGGAGGCCATCCACTTGCCTCCCGCTCCGGACATAGTTGGAGAAGGTTGAGGTGAGAAGTGCGGACTTGGGCGCTGGAGCTCGAGTTCGCGGAGATGGATAAGCCAAGGAGGAAGAAGGCGCAGGTAAAAGGAGTGGATCTTTATCCCCTTATATGGGCGGACAAAAACATGTGTCCCCACCGGCCTGGTAAAACTCGCTTATCTCCCAAGCGTCACAATCAATGGCGCAGTTGGGTTGCCCACGTCCGTATTGATGGGAATCCCGCAATAAGGGGAACACGATCTCTGCTTCGACAAGACATGCCAAGGAAACCGCATCGCTAAACGTGCGGAGGTGGAACAATAAAAACAATTCGAGTAAAGGCTTGGTAATGGTGTGACGTCACGCCACAAAATACGTCAGCAGATTGAACTTGTGTGATATTATTCTCTCTACGGTGGTATGTGGAATTTATTTTGCAAATCCGGACACTATCCTGGTGTTCACAATCTTCTATAAGTTATTCGGAGGAAGAACCCGCCTTGCAATGCCGAAGACAACATGCGCGCCGGACTCGTCGTCATTGAAGCCTGGTTCAGGGGCTACTGAGGGAGTTCTGGACTAGGGGGTGTCCGGATAGCCGAACTATCATCATCGGCCGGACTCTAAGACTATGAAGATACAAGATTGAAGACTTCGTCCCGTGTCCGGATGGGACTTTCCTTGGCGTGGAAGGCAAGCTTGGCGATACGGATATGTAGATCTCCTACCATTGTAACCGACTCTGTGTAACCCTAGCCCTCTCCAGTGTCCATATAAACTGGATGGCTTTAGTCCTTAGGACGAACAACAATCATACCATAGGCTAGCTTCTAGGGTTTAGCCTCCTTGATCTTGTGGTAGATCCACTCTTGTAACACACATCATCAATATTAATCAAGCAGGACGTAGGGTTTTACCTCCATCGAGAGGGCCCGAACCTGGGTAAAACATCGTGTCCCTTGTCTCATGTTACCATCCGCCTAGACGCACAGTTCGGGACCCCCTACCCGAGATCCACCGGTTTTGACACCGACAGATGGGGATACATACAAGAGGCATACAATGCCACACGAATACAACATCACAATACATAAGAGCACCATCCGGCTACGGATGAAACACAAATAGAAACTCAAATGACATCCACCCTGCTAGCCCAGGCTGCCGACCTGGAACCTATCCCCTGATCGAAGAAGCAGAAGAAGAACTCAACGCAAGCAAGCATCGCTCTCGCGTCATGATCATCGCATAACCTGTACCTGCAACTGTTGTTGTAGTAATCTGTGAGCCACGAGGACTCAGCAATCCCATTACCATGGGTATCAAGACTAGCAAAGCTAAAAGGGAAAGGAAGGGGTAAAGTGGTGAGGCTGCAGCAGCGACTAAGCATATATGGTGGCTAACATACGCAAATAAGAGCGAGAAGAGAGCAAAAGGAACGGTCGTGAAGCTAGCAATGATCAAGAAGTGATCCTGAACTCCTACTTATGTCAAACATAACCCAAAACCGTGTTCACTTCCCGGACTCCGCCGAAAAGAGACCATCACGGCTACACACACGGTTGATGCGTTTTAAATCCGATCTGGTGTCAAGTTATCTACAACCGGACATTAACAAATTCCCATCTGCCTATAACCGTAGGCACGGCTTTCGAAAGATTATACCCTGCAGGGGTGTCCCAACTTAGCCCATGATAAGCTCTCGCGATCAATGAAGGATATACCTTCTCCTAGGAAGACCCGATCAGACTCAGAATCCCGGTTACAAGACATTTCGACAATGGTAAAACAAGACCAGCAAAGCCGCCCGATGCGCCGACAATCCCGATAGGAGCTGCACATATCTCGTTCTCAGGGCAACACCGGATAAGCTAAGCGTACAGGTACCGACGTAACCCAAGTTGCCAAGGGATGGTCCCGCACGGTGCTCTAGTTTGGACCAACACTTAGACAAGCATTGGCCCGGGGGGGCTATAATAAAGATGACCCTCGGGTTAATTACTCCCAAGGGAAATGTAGGTGGTGGTGAGGCAAATGGTAAAACCAAGGTTGGGCCTTACTGGAGGAGTTTTATTCAAAGCGAACTATCAAGGGGGTCCCATAAATCACCCGACCGCGTAAGGAACGCAAAATCCGGGAACATAACACCGGTATGACGGAAAACTAGGGCGGCAAGAGTGGAACGAAACACCAGGCATAAGGCCGAGCCTTCCACCCTTTACCAAATATATAGATGCATTAATTAAATAAGAGATATTGTGATATCCCAACAAAATCCTGTCCACCATGGAGCGATCTTCAACTTCACCTACAACTAGCAACGCTATAAGAGGGCTGAGCAACGCGGTAACAGAGCCAAGCAATGGTTTGCATAGGAAAGGTGTCAAAGGTTAGAGGTTCATGGCAATTTGGGATGGCTTGATAAACAGGTGATAGGTAGCGCAGCAAAGCGATAGAACGAAGCAACTAGCATAGCAATGATAGTAGTGAGATCCAGGGTAGCGGTCATCTTGCCTGAAATCCCGCAAGGAAGAAGAACGAGTCCATAAAGAAGACGAACGGATGAAGCCGAACCAAGCATAGACGAACGAATCCTCACGATCGCAACGAAACAGGAACTATCGAAAAGAAGCACACAACATGGTAAACACACCACACATGAACAAGGCATGATGCACAAACAAGTATGATGCAAGACAAGATTACATGAAGCTACTCATGGCAAGAGATGATGCAAACAAGAGCAACACATCAAGGCAAGTTTAAATGAGGCCGGGAACAACATATAACAATTCCGGTAAGTCCTCATATGCAAGTTTCGAAATTAGTCCAGATCTGAACAAACATTAAGTTGAAGTTGTTAAACAGCAAGTTAAGATGCACCAAGATGATCTACACGAGATTCTAGTCAAGTTACATATGAAGTTCATTTAGTTCGGAGCTACGGCCTAGAAGATATGAGCAAAACAAGTTAAACATGGCATTGATGCAAAATGCATTCAAACATCAAGCAAACACCTCAAAACATGGGTGCAACATGATAATATGGAACTACATGCAAAATCAAGCAAGTTTCATATAGAGCACACTCAAAACGGAGCAACGGTGCAACACATACACTCTATACAAGGCATAACAACAATCTGTCCAAAACAGTAACTAGGCATATTGCAAGCATCAAAACAATATGCTACAGCAGCTCAACCTGATAACAAAAGGCATGGACATGATGTGCAGGTAAAGCCTAACAAAACATGAACACTAAGCTATCTCCAGAAATCACTAGAACATGCTCAAACACACATGGCAAGATTGCAAATAATAATAGTTTCAGACTTTGCAGAAAATAACATCAGGTTGCAGTGTTTAGAGCTATCAAACAACATGTTACAGGAACTTATTATGGCAAACAAAGGCATGGCATGATACTACTAAATGCATAGAAGAAAAGTCCCTTACTAACCATAAGCCAAAAAGGATCAGAAAATATGATGGCACCCACGTAAACATAGCAAGTTATAATACAGATTCATACATGGCAGGAACAACGATAATTAGGCATGTTGGTGAGTTTGTACCACTCACCACAGCGTATTACATGGCATGGCAAGGCAAGCAACAGTAAGAAGGCATGTTTATGAAGCTAAGCATGGCAATATCAAGTTCATAGGGTGCATAGATCACTAACAACAATCATGGCAACAACTGAACTTAACGTTAACAGGCTGACAGCAACATTATTTAGCAACTTTGGTGCAATATTACAACAAGCTACAGCAATCTATAAATGCAACCAAGGGCATGTATGGATATAGCATGACATGTAGAACAAAATACCCTTAGTGAACATCTCCAGATTATGCATAGAATGACTAGTAGCAGCAGGTTTACATAGCATCACGAAATAACAGATTCAACCTAGCAAAACAGTAACAGCAAGTACACTACTTAACAAGCTTGATTCACTCACCACAAGTCATTGCATGACAAGATAAGCATAGCATCAGCAAGAAGACATGTTTATAAAACAAACCAAGGCAAGAACAAGTTCATAGCATGCAAGGATCAACTACAACAACCTTGCCAAAATTGAATATGTAAACAATCTGCCAGGAAACATTTTAAAGCAAAAGTAGAGCACGAAAATGACATGTTAGACTACTCCATAATTGCAAACAAGGGCATGAATGGATAGAGAACAACCATATGTTCAAAATATCCTTACTGAAGTATCTCAAAATAAGCATGGATCTCTCTGTAGCATCAAGTTTACATGGCATAAAAATAACAGCAGAACAGGGACTAAAATCAGCAATATCACGAAGCCTAGTTTGCATGCTTGTGCTAGTCACCACATTGATCACAAAAATACATGGTAAGCACCTCTGTAAAGAAGACATGGCATAGATAAAAACACATGTAGACATCAACCTCATAGGATGCACACATCAATCGTGGCAAAAATGACAAAAGAGCATGTTCTGTTAACAGACAACAGACAACATTATGAAGCACTCTTGCAGCGATGATTTAGGCATCAAGATGAGCTCAAATGAACATGGTGCAATAGAATGAAATGATGTACTCGTTGAGACGAACAATTTGACATATTACACGCACAAAACGGAGCTACGGATGCAGAGATATGATGCGATGAACATGGCAACATTATGCAAAATATTTTGGGGACTTAGTGGAAAATTACCTCCGCGAAAAGTCAACGCGGGACGGAGGGATCCGGGATGGAGAGATCCGGGGACGGGGCAGGCACGTTTGGTTGGGGGTACTGGTTGATCTTGTCCCACCAGGGGTGGATCCGGCTCCGACGAGCGCGCGGAAGCCGAGGCGAAGCAACGGCAAGGTCGGGGCGGCGGGGCCGGCGGCGGCGCAGGG
>NC_057810.1:506154944-506159201 GCF_018294505.1 Triticum aestivum | reverse complement strand
GAGCGGGCCCGTGGTGGAGACGGCGGCGGGGAGCTGACGTGGCGCGACGTGAGAGGCTGGGAGCAGCGGCGGCGGACATGTCCGGCTGCGGCCGGACGTGTCCGGTGGCGCGGAAGGGATGGATCTAGGGTTTTCATCCGCAAATTTTCGGGGGGAGGGCATATATATAGGTAGAGGGAGCTAGGAGAGTCCAAATAAGGAGGGGTTTTCGGCCACGCGATCGTGATCGAACGACCGAGAGCATGGAGGGGAGTTTGCTGGGTTTTGGGCCACTTTGGAAGGGGTGTTGGGATGCAAAGAGAAGGGGGGTTTCGGGCTACGCGATTAACCGTTGGAGTACCAAACGACCTCCAAATGGCACGAAACTTGACAGGCGGTCTACGGGTGCTATACCAAGGCCGCTTGGCAAGACTCGGTCCATTCCGAGAAAGTTTAACACCCACTCACAACAGGAGAAAAAAGGGGAACGCCGGAGGGCATAGGAGTGCCGGATGGCAGATCAGACAACGGGGAAAAAGCTCAAATGCATGAGACGAACACGTATGCAAAATGAAATGCACATGATGACATGATAAAATACAACACGCAAGCAAATGACATGGCAATGACGGCGAATAACTGGCAGACACCTGGCGCATCGGATCCGGGGCGTTACAATTAAGCTTATAGGACGATAGTCAGCCACCGTTTCAGCGCCATCCTTCTTTGGCAGGAGAGCAACCAGTGACATGTTTAAGGGTTTGAGATCACCTGCCAGGCGGTGGAACTGGTGGAAGGCCTCAAGGATGTCGTGTTTGATCGTCGACCAGCAAGCTCTGAAGAAAACACCGTTGAAGCCGTCAGGGCCCGGAGCTTTTTCCGGGGGCATGGCTTTGATAGCATTCCAAATCTCCTCTTCGGTGAAAGGGTTGTCCAGTCGCCCACCTTGAACTAATGGCAGTTGGAGCTCATTCCAATTGATCATTTTTGTGCAATCTTGCTTGGATCTGAGCTGGTTGTTGAAGTGTTCAAATATGCAATCTTCCTTGTCTTCATGTGCCGTGAGCACTCCTTGATTTGTTTTCAGTGCAGCAACAAAGTTTTTGCGATGCCTTGAGTTTATCTTTGCATTGAAAATTTTTGTGTTTGCATCCCCCACTCGCAGCCATGTAGCTCTGGATGCCTGTCTCTTTTGGACGCGCTCGATAGCAGCAAGACCAAGCAGTCTAGTTTTTAGTTTCTTCCTCAGTGCGAGTTCAAGCGGGGTCAACAAACGGGTTTCTTGGGCGATATCAAGATGAAGAATTAATTCAGTAGCAATGTGGAACTGCAGTCTTGCATCACTGAAGTGTGTCTTGCTCCAAATTTTCAGATCTTTTGCTGTTCTCAAAAGTTTCAGCTTCAGCCTAATGAAAGCACAGGAGTGGTTGACTGGCCTGCTCCAAGCTCTCTCCACCGTCTCGTGAAAATGTGGGAATTTTGGCCAGAAGGATTCGAACCGGAACTTTGCTTTTTTCCTTGGGGAGGTGGCGTCCACCAGGAGGAGAGGGCAATGGTCAGAGCAAGCCGTAGAAGCGGCCATCGGGATAACTGAAGGAAAAAGGGCTTCCCAATTGATGTTACAGAAAAACTTGTCGATGCTCTCGAGGGTTGGTCTTTCTCGTTCGTTGCTCCATGTAAATCTTCTGTTTTTGCATTTGATCTCTCTGAGTTCAGCTGAGTCAATGGCACTTCTGAACCTGCCCATGATTCTGCGGTTTATTCGGTCATTGTTCTTGTCTCTGGCTTCATAAATTGTGTTGAAATCTCCGTTAATCAGCCAAGGTTGTCCAGCTTGGGGGCCGAGCTTCTTATTTCAGTCAGGAAATCTTCTTTCCTCTCATCATCGGTTGGCCCGTAGACGGTAGTCAACCAGAAGGATTTGCCTGAAGCTTTGAGTCTAGCTTGAGCAGTTATAGCAAACTGTCCAATTGCATGAGAGGTGATCTCCACAACATCAGGGTCCCAGAAGATGGCAGCACCCCCCCTAGTGTCTAAAGCAGGCAGCACAACGCAGTCTCTGAGTTTTGCACCTCCAACTTCTCTGGCCAAATCAGTAGTCCCGGTGGAGATTTTTGTTTCTTGCAGACATAGAATACCAAGGCGATGGCAAACAACAATTTCAGCAACAGCGGCTCTTCTAGCTGGCGAATTCAGGCCCCGAACATTCCATGAGAGAATTGGACAGAGGTTTTCAATCATGGGGACACCAATGTTTCTCCGAAGGGTTTACTGAATAGATGATACTGAAACACAAGTACACAACCAATCTACCAGGGGGGCGCCGACGACCACCAATAGGCCCCAACTCTCGCCGGCGCCAGCTACATGACGAACCACAGCTACAATTACAGAGCATCATCCGGAAACTAGATCCTAACTCTAACTGACATAAGGTCAGCCACCGTCGGAGACTAGCGCTAATGAAGACTACTAACATATGGAACTACTGGCCATCAGTGGCAGCTTCGTCAGGTCCAGCAAGGCCTGCAGCTACAAGGAGGGCCGCCTCGTCTAGGCGAGTGAGCTTGGCGATGCAGGCGATGTCGTCGCTGGTCGGGGGCTCCTTGAAGCGGCGGACGAGCGCCTCAGCAGCCTCCGGGGTCATCCTGTCCTTTGGTCCCAGCATCCCCAGCTCCCGGATGATGCGGAATGCAGCTCGCTCTGCCACTGGGATCGAGCAGTTCATCAGCGCCTGCCTTGCGCTCTGACGCACAGGGGCGGAGGGGGCCCTTGATCGAGACTTGGGTGGTGCAGACTTGCGCGGCGGGGGCGTCTTGATAATTGGCGGTGGCGGGTCGATGAAGAGGGCGTGGTCCTGGGCAGCATTTTCCTCCGGCGTGATCGCCATGTCACTGACGCGTCGAGTGACCGCGCCCAGTTGCACCTCCAGCGTCGAGGAGGAAGGCTGCACTCGGAGGGCGAGGAGCGGGCTCAGTGCGGAGAAGACGAGAGGTGCAGAGAGTGTGGCCTCGATCGTGGTGTCAAGTTCAAACTGTATGCAGTCGACTCTGGGGGGCGTCTCGAGTGGCTGCGTGGCCTTGGCGAAGAAGTCGGCGATGGGGTCGATGTCGCAGGGTGGAGGCGGAGGCGGGGTCGCATGGCGCAGCGGCAGGGGCGGGGTGGCGCCGGAGGCAGCACGGTCGTTGGAGCGCTTCTCATGGCACCTCTCCAGGCTGCGGCCACGCTGCGTGCCGCTGTGGTGACGCGGCGTAGGGGAGCGGCTCCTGCGCCTAGATGAGGAGGCATCCGCCGCTGGTGTCTTGTCGATGGGGGCGCGGCCCCTGCCCAGCAGGGTGTCCTTCCAGGAGCGCCGCCCATCGCCCTGGCACCCGTCGTCGTCATGGTCGCGGCGCTGTCCGTGGAGAGACAGGCCATGACAACCAGATGACTCCACCCTTGGGGCTTGGCGGCGGCCGCGCCCCTGGCCGTCCTCCACGCCCTTGTACCAGACGCCAGGGTCCATGCGGTGGAGGGGGGAGCCATCGTCCGAGTCGGAGGAGGGCAACCCGCTCTGGGTGAAGTGGGAGGTGCGCGGCGAGTGGGAGGGCGCCCAATCCTCGACGCGGTCGACATGGATCAGCAGGTCGTAGCGCTTGACGTTTGAAGGAGGGGCCACCTTGCGATCGGACGACGAGTAGCCCAGCATCTCTATCACCCGCCCAGCGCCGCGCTTGGTCACCCACAGGGTGCGTTTGGTCGGGATGTGAGCGACATCCCAAACCCACACCCAGCAGGCAAACATCTTCGTGTGGTCGCGCTCGTAGGTGCGGCTGTCGAGGCGGTCAACGACGCAGAGGTCACCCAGGGCCTCCTCGGCGCCCTCGATGGACCAGAAGTGCATCGGCAGCTTCTCGATGACGACCCGAACGTGCAGGTTGAGCTTCAGGAGTGCGGCGTGGTCGTTGTCGTGCCAGGGAGCGATGTTGAAGCGGATGCCATCCACCATGACGAAGTCGCATGCCACTGCGTTGTCTCGCAGCGCCGGCAGGTCGAAGTGGACGAAGAAGTCCTCGGGGTCGTGCTCCGTGACCCGCATCAGGTGCGGCGAGACGCGCACCTGCTCCTCGATGGCCTGCCCCACCATGAGCGGGTTGGTGATGCCCTTCCCACCGACGGCGGTGAGGGTGACAGCGTGGTGACGGAGGACGAAGACGGCGTGGTCCATGGCTGGCAAGGAGACGACGACCTTGTGGCTCGAACGGGGCGGCACGAGGGGTCGACGTGGGAGGCGCGGCC
>NC_057810.1:506145407-506154243 GCF_018294505.1 Triticum aestivum | reverse complement strand
CATCCACCGTCCATGCCGGAAACGGAAGCGCTGACATGGGAGGGAGGAGCAACCACAACAGACTTAAGACGGGGGCGTTCCATTTGGGGGGGGGCATGGCCAGATCCGCCGGGCTGGACGGGGCGGCCGCGCTGGATCCCTCGCCCCGGAGCAGAAAACGCGGCGCAGCAGCCGGATCTGGCGTTGACCGGCGCGGGGACGGGGCAGCGACCGGCACAGCGGATGGACCGCCAGACCGAGCAGGGTCAGGCACGGAGGCGGGCGTGCCCCATCCCGCGCTGCCCCCCGAAGAGGAGGAGCGGGAGTGGGCGCGGGAGCGTCCCATGGACCGATGGGGTGGCGCAGGTGCCGCGAGCGGGCAGCGACGAGGGCTGGTGGCTGCCGCGGGCCGGAGTGGCCGGCGGCGGGAGCAGAGCGGAGCGTGGGAGCGACGGGAGCTCAGGGAGACTGGTGCCTGTCCAGTGCTGCTGTCCCGTACGTGATCTTGTTTTTCCTGTTAGAGCTCCTGTCACAGTTCCTTGTTCTACTGTCTGCTCTAGATATATTCTGTTCTAGTTCATATTTGTAGATGTTGTTTATCTTGTCTCTGTCAAATCACATGACTTGCTTTATCTCTGCTATTTTAGTCATGATTTATCTAGTATTTCTATTAATAAAGTCATATGGTAAATTGCTCATATTTCCAACACTCATAGGGTAGGGTGTGCGACTACGTGTGCGCGTGCTCTCTTAGAGGGGAGCTCCTATACGGCGCTGCAGGCGCCCGTTCGCGCTCCTGGCGCCTGCAGCGCCCCTTGTTGGGCCGGCCCACGAACCGTGGTGACCAGGGAACGCAAAAACCTCGCCAAAAAAACTGGAAAATAATAATGCTCTCTACAGGATTTGAACTTATCACATCGTGTTAACATACAGGTGCTACTAGCCAGATGACCTACTTGCCATTGTTGATTAGCACCAGAGGCGACAGCATAATAACAGAGCTGCAACGCTATTTTATTCATCTACTATACCACCTAATTTTTTTGAATTAATTAGAAAAAAGATCGTGATTTTGAAAAAAGTTCATTGATTTTGAAATAAAGTTCATCAAATTTGAAACAAAAGTTTATTGATTTTGACAAAAGTTCACTAGATTTCAAAAAAAAAGTTCATCGTATTTGAAAAAAGTTCACCGTATTTGAAAAAAAGTTCATCATATTTGAAAAAAGTTCACCAGATTTGACAAAAAGTTCACCGGATTTGAAAAAATTTCACCGAATTCGAAAAAAGTTCACCGGGTTTGCAAAAAATTCACCGGATTTGAAAAAAAGTTCACCGAATTCGAAAAAAGTTCACCTGGTTTGGAAAAAAGTTCACCGGGTTTGGAAAAAAGTTCACCGGGTTTGAGAAAAGTTCATCGATTGTGAACAAAACTTCATCGAATTCAAAAAAAGTTCACCGAATTCAAAAAAGAGTTCACCAAATGCGAAAAAAGTAGAATTAGAAAAAAAAGCTCCGGCGAATTTGAAATTTTCTTTAAAAAAATACTCGCGCATTTAAGAAAAAGAAACGAAGAAAAGAAAAGGGAAAGCTTCGCGAACAGAAAGGAATAAAAAGGTGGAAAGAAGAAAGAATGCATGGTCCATGGTGGTGTCATGGTGGTTACTTCGATTTGCTTTCTATGGAGTGGTCTTGAGTTCGAATCTGGGTCACACTGGTTTTTTTTTATCCTTTCCAGAAAAGAAAAACGTAGAACGGGCCGGCCCAGCTCGGACTGCTGCAGGCGCCCGTTTGCAGATTGCACTGTAACGGGCGCCTGCGACGCCAAATAGGAATTGCCCTCTTAGAGGTGAGGTGAGTATATGCGCATGTGTATGAGGGTGTTTGTACTGTCTTAAGAAAAATCGGCCCAAACCGTTGATCCGTACAAGCAACAGAATTATCCCAGCCCATCCTTTGGTTGGCTCGTTGTGGCCTTTCGGCCCTCTAGCCTCCGTAACCGAATTCGCTGCAAAAATAAGTACTCTACTCCCGTAACAGAAGCGGGCAGCAGGAAAGAGAAAACAAACCCTGCGATGACCTAGAGCAATCGCAACTGCAGACTTTATTTTCGAAGTACTAGAGCAGTTAACCTACTAGCCTTTAAGGAAAAACTAGGCGACCACTTTAATGGTCAAGGAAAGGGAAAGGCAGGCGCCGTAAACCTAATGCCGCCGCGGCACGGCACGGCACGGTGAGTACATGCATATCCATCACGGCCTGAATGTACTGACTCCGCCACTACCACGACGAGTGATGAGGCCGATTGTTCCTAGCAAGCTCCATCCCTCCCTCGTCCTTCACAACGAACAGTTTATTATTTAGAAATTTAAATAGAGTTTAATTACATCGACCAGCTCGGCAACGGAACACACGAGAAGAAAAGCTCCGTTTTTTCCTTGGAGAAGATGGGAGACACAGGAAGAGGTTCACACTTCACAGACGGAGACAAGGAAAGGATTTGAAAAACTTTTCCCCACCACCACACACTTGCCTGGCCCAGAGCCCCAACGGAATCTACACCCTCTTCTTATTATCCCGCGCCCCCCGCGCCTCAAGCGCCAACTCCGTTTTCCAAATCCCACGCAAAAACCCTCCACCGCAATCTCTCTCTTTTTTCCGAAACCTCAGATCCCCCACCGCGCCGCGCCGCGCCGCACAATCGCCGTTTCCCGACGCCTGAAACCGAAGCGCCGCCGCCCTCGCCGCAGGCCCGTCGGTCGCGGCCGGGGGAGCCGGGCCATGCGGCGGCCTGGCGCCGCGCCGTTCGGAGGAAGTGCAACAACAGCGCCGAGAAATGCCTGAGCCCGACCGCAGCTCCCTCAGCGCCGGCCGCGGCCTCCACCGCGACGGGCTCAAGGGCTGGCCCGACCTCTGGCTGCTCCCCGGGAAGCCGCCGCACTCGCCCACCGCGTCCATGGCCCCGCCGCCGCCGTCGCCGGACCGCGCCCCCGACCAAACCCTAGCCTTCTCCGACGAGCTCCTCCTCCGCGTCCTCGCCTACCTCCCGGAGCCCCACCTCACGGCCTCCGCCTCGCTCGTCTGCAAGAGGTGGATGCGCCTCTCCGGCCGCCTGCGCCGCCGCCTCGCGGTGCGGGACTGGGCCTTCGTCACGCACCGCCTCCCCTACCGCTTCCCCGACCTGGCGGTCCTCGACCTGTTCCCGGCCTCCATAGCCGCCCCGGCCGCGCCGTCCCGGGCCTCCCCCGTCCTCACCTGCGGCGCGGTCTCCCTAACCCTAGACCCCGGCGCCGACCCGCCGCTCGGCGCCTGCCGGTTCCTCGCCGACGATGTGCTCGACAGGGGCCTCGCCGTCGTCGCCGCCAGGTTCCCTAACCTCCGACGCTTATCGGCCACAGCCGCGTCCGAGTCCGCGGGCCTCATGGATATCGCCGGAGGCTGCGCCACGCTGCAAGAGCTTGAGCTCCACCGATGCACTGACCTCGCCCTCCGCCCGGTCTCTGCCTTTGCGCACCTCCAGATCCTCCGCATCGTTGCCGCTTCCTCGCCTCTGTATGGCACCAGTGAAGATGGCGGGGTAACTGACATCGGCCTCACAATCCTCGCCCATGGCTGCAAACGGTTGGTTAAGCTGGAGCTTGTGGGTTGCGAAGGCAGCTACGACGGCATAGCAGCTGTGGGAAGGTGCTGTGCGATGCTGGAGGAGCTCACCATTGCTGAGCACAGGATGGACGGCGGCTGGCTTGCTGCTCTAGCTTTCTGTGGCAACCTCAAGACCCTGCGGCTTCAGGGGTGTGCCAGGATTGATGATGATCCTGGGCCCGCTGAACATCTCGGCGCCTGCCTCACACTCGAGAGCCTGCAATTGCATCGGTGCCAGCTACGTGACCGCCACGCCCTCCATGCTCTCTTTTTGGTCTGTGAGGGTGCTCGCGAGTTGCTGGTCCAGAATTGTTGGGGCCTTGAAGACGACATGTTTGCATTGGCTGGCCTATGCAGGTACATTAACCACCAATCTGACTCTTCAAATGTATTGGCACTAGTTTCTTAATAGATTATCATGATTGCTTCTAATGGGGACAGCTTGCGCCTTCTACTGTTTAATTATTCATGCTTTTTGTTTGTTCTGTGATAATGACATGCTGCCAATAAAAGGAGCCTTAGGTATCTAATGTTCGGATGCTATGACATTGATTAAGTGTCAGGGGATAGAATGCTTGCAATACATGGCCCCTCCTGCATGATTGAACTGACCATTGCTTTTTTGACGATTGAATGATAAGTTTGAGGTTAAGTAGCATTCTGTTTGTCTGCGAGAGTGTTCTAACAACCAATACTAAGATAGCGTTTGCTAGCAAATTTTTATATTTACTTGTGGTCTATACCCTTGGTATGTTATCTTGCTACAAGTACTGTACTTTAGTTATCTTTTTGCTCTCTATTCTGTTCGTGCTGCTAGTTGTTTAAAGAAAACAATAGATGTAGTTAACGTATTCAAGGTTGATGTCATCAGGTGATATATTTAGTGTGCTGGGTGCACCGATTTGAAGGTGTGTACTTAAGCGAAACCTTTTCTCTACTTATACTACTTAAAAAGAAAGTACTGTTCCCTCTTACGTCAAATCCTTCGTCCAACCTTCTGAAATTTATTTATGGTAAAACCTGGTACCGATTAGACATGTGTGCTAACCCAATAAATAGCAATAAATTCACAGCCTGTAAACAAATAAATACTACAACAATTAATCTCTTATCTTTGGTAACCCAATAAAGTAGATCCATCACGGGCATATACCTATTTTGGCCCTTGTGGCAACACACGGGCACATACTATTTTGGCCCCCGTGGCAATGCTCGGGCACGTACCTAGTCTACATAAATGACCTTTGCATGTGATGCCATTTCTTTAGTAAACTGTCTTCTCTTCTGTTGATAAAAGCCTCATCGTGAAACTATTTATCAGATGCTCATCCAGGTAGCTCACTGGCTGTTCCACAGGTCATCAATAATTTCTTATGGCCAGGCACTAGTGACCTGTAAACTGTAAAATCTGACTTGGATGTCTGCATAATTTCATTTGATTAGGGTATAAGTTACTTCTATTTGCATCACAAATTAGGCTCCATTGCCAAATGTCATAGAATTGACTTTCCTGGGGAAAGGAAGCAACAGATGGTCAATCTTGGACCTGTTATATACTGAATATTTGGATGTCTTTTGCGTCTTCAATCGCCTGCTGAATGATGTCCCAGACCACTGGTTGCCAATTTTCCAATTTCATGGCGTGGTAGAACGGCTGAAAAGTGCTAAACATTCCAGCATATTTTATGTTAATGTAGCTACGTAGGATTTGGTAGATAATTGCCCTCACATGAAGAGATTATTATGCCGTTAGCGCTCTTCTGCAGTTCTGCTGTTTGTCACATATTTATTGTTTGCATTTGATTGGTCCTGAAGGCATCTGAGTAAGTGCTTCCTAGAAGTGGCACGTTACTGTTTCTCTCTGAGAATGGAATGTATTTCCTCATCTTGTCGAGTGCAATTATTTCGGTCCTGACCAGGAAACGCCTTAATATCCAGCTTGTCTGCCGTGCAGTACCTTTTTCGTGACTCTGCAAATGGATTCTACCAAGTCAACTATTCTAGCTTGTTTCCTGGATAGTGCATTTTGTACCATTCAGACCTAGGGGTGTGTTTGGTTCGAGTCATCAGGCGGAACGTAACGGGTTCGTTCCGTTCCCAGGAGTCATTCTCGTGTTTGGTTGGGTAGAGGAACCAGAACCCACTCGTTCCAGAGAACGGCATATTCCATCCATATGCGGACACACCGGTACCTCCGATTTGGTGGAACCACGCAGAACGGCTCTTGCATCTCACCCCTCCCCATGACTCACTCACCCCAAAGGCCCAAACCCCATCATTATCTCAGCGCCGCTACCCCTCTCACCTCCACCTGGAGACCTTCATCACGCCTAAAGAGAGCAGAGCAGCGGCAGCGTAGATTTTGTTGCCGATTTGGCTGGTAGTAGAGCAGTGGCTCCAACGCATCAGAAAGCAAATGACTAGACCAGCAGCACTGGCAGTAGGGAAGAGGAGTAGCGGCTGCAACCAGGGAGCTCTCGACCTCACCGATTTGGATTGGTTTTAGGGACTAATGCGTGCAGTTCATTGAGAAGAAGCTCCGCCTCTACTAGTTCTGAAAGCGTTTAATTAATTTTGTTTTTAACCTTTTCTAACGGTCTAACCTTCATCCTGGTTTCGTTTTCTTCCATATTTTCATCTTTTCGAGAGAGCTGTGAGGTAAATTTTTGACATATTTGTTCATATACTATAAACCTTTCCCAACTTCCATATTTAGAGACTTGCAAAACATCAATAATTTGGACATGTGTGATGGAATTATTTTTTCAAATACTTGACAGTATCCCTAAGCTTATTGATCAAAGTTTGCAATGGAGCAATGCCATCATTCACTATCAAATTGACAATGTGTGCACAGCAGCGAACATGGAAGTACTTAGGAATAAATTTAGCTGATTTCCTAGCAATGATTTTGTCCATCAATCTCTTAGCAGCATTATCATTTGGGGAAGCATTATCCGTAGTGATTGTCATTATCTTATCTTCTACTCCCTCCGTCCCATAATATAATATAAACGCTCTTATATTATGGGGGAGTATTTTCCATTCTTCGCAACACTCGAAAACTGACTTCTTGATAAGGACAACCATAATCTAAGAGCGTTTTTGACACCAAGTATTTCCTCTTATATTATGGGACGGAGGGAGTATTTCCATTCTTGGCAACACTCGAAAACTGACTTCTTGATATATGACAACAACAAAGAATTCTTGATATATGAGGTAAGTTTAAATTGCCATGAGTATATAAAAATCAACATCCTTGTTCTAATTGCCATGAGTATATAGAGAATTCTTGATATATGAGGTAAGTTTTAAATTGCCATGAGTAAATGAGAATATCACCTTTCTTACAAGAGAGGTGAGCTGAATCAAATTCGTCTTCGTTCCATCCCTTCAACCAAACAGTGAAACGGAACCATTCCATTCCATCATTTGACTACAACCAAACACAGGAATGGAACGGACCCATTCTAATGGAATGGAACCATGACATTCCATTTTACTTGGTTCCTCAACCAAACACACCCTAGATTTCTGTATGCAATGCGGAGCTAGTGAACTAGTGGGCTGAAAAAAAATGACACCAACACTCCAACAGGAACTGGTCCCTGTGGCAATTTTATTAAAAAGAAACAACCAAGCACACAACCTGCAGAGCTTGGGGCTCGAACGCGGGTGGCAGGCTGGGCGCGCAGCGGGCCGCGTGACACTAGCCAACTGGTCGACACCAGTTTCCAACTAATGGACTGAAATGAATGGCTAATAACCAGACGCACAACATAAAATAGGCAAGAGCTGGTAGGGCCATCTCAACCCCAAACACAGCCTAAGCGTGCATCTGGTTAATAGGAATGAAGGGGTAAATAACCAGACGCACAACTGGGGCTGTGCTTGGCATCCAGGTAGCCGTACCAGCTTTTGCCTGTTTTACTGTTTGTAAACAACTTTTTTCTGCTTTCATTGTATTTTTTTCACAATAGATTAACTGCATACTGAGCCTTATTCAGCCGAAATTCATTGAACTTCAAACTACTTGGAAGCTTAATGGAAGTCCTAGTACAAAACAATCCTAGTTTTTGTGTGTGTGGATATTTGATATTTTCTTATCAAGAATTCTGCTTTCACAAATAAAAATCCTCTTGTGTAAATGCTTTTCATACGACATTCCTATAGAGTAACGGTACATAGTATTACATTTCGGTCCACTGCCTATATATCTGGAAACTAATATTTATGTATTGATGTACCATAGGATTTTGACTAATGGTTGTCTCACTTATTTTTCAGGAGGGTGAAATTCCTGTCCTTAGAAGGCTGCTCATTATTAACAACTCGATGTCTTGAATCAGTAGTCACTTCATGGAATGATTTGCAGAGTCTACAGGTTGTCGCGTGCAATAAAATAAAGGATGAGGAAATTACTGCTGCACTTTCAGAGCTTTTCTGTAATCTCAAGGAGCTGAAGTGGAGGCCCGACAACAAATCTCTCCTGGCGGCAAGCCTAGTGGGCACTGGAATGGGAAAGAAGGGCAGAGTATTTTTCAAAAGGGTATGAAGTCTGAATCATCTTGGTGCTCCATTCCCTGCGATGATGCGCTTCATCTCTTCTTTGCCCGTAAGGATTGAGCTTTTCTTGTAGCAGATTTTACCGGGCCATCAACGAGTCAAGGGCAAGGTGCTCAACTATCCAGCGGGTGTTGCTGCTTAGTCTGATTGCTTTTTTGGTCCAGACAGAATGCTGCAAAGTTCGTATACTTGGAGCTGGTGCAAATTCTTCGGATTTGGATCAAAGTATTTCACTTTTGGAAGCTGGCACGCCCAAGGGCAATTGAGATACCAACCGCCCAGATTTGTGTTTTTGGCAGAGTTGTAACAAGCTGACACTACCCCATGAGGATCCTAACCAATATTTATGTACGCCACAGAAATTTTCTTTTATAATAAGTTATGGCAGAACTTGTTAGTTCCTGATGATGAATCTGACGGAAGCACCAAAAGTGTTCGTGTTTTACGTCACATGACTTGACTGTTGAATGATTTTTGTTGCCTGTACACTTTGCAATGCAGAAATACCTTCTTTTTTTTAGGCAAATGCAGAAATACGTCGGTGGTGATGAATTAATTTGGTCTGTCAAGAGACTCAGTGCCAGTCTGCCCTGGAATGTTGACGTTGCCTTTGCATTTCCTTTTTTTTTGTAGACAAAGCCTTTGC